>NW_025937770.1:0-1396 GCF_000764305.2 Hyalella azteca | reverse complement strand
TCATTTTTCAGAATGCCAGTAGCGTTCAGGGGGCGCAGTAATATTCAATGGGAGAACAACCCCCCTCCACACACAGTCTAAACTAACGTCAGTATAACTGAGGTTGAATGGGACTTCAAAGACTGTCTTTTAACAAATAGTGTGATTCTAATAATATAAACAATTCATTTAAAAATGGATCCTACTTGCATAATTTACAGCTGCAACAAATCGAGTTTCATGTATGGAATTAGATTTGAGCTGCAACTCATTTGCGTATCTGTTGGACATTCATATCTAAAACGTTACTTTGGTTTAAATATTTGATTCAACAACTAAAAAAATTAATTCTCTATTACATATCACCAGCAACTAGGTTGTCACTTCCACGTATATTGGCGGAAGCAAGTGAGGTCGCTTTGTCGAAAAATAAACTTAATGTGCAAATAATGCACTAAATTTAAGGGTGCAAAAAAATATAACCTAATTCGTTGTTTTCTTATTGGTTGTTTGGTGACGATCCGTGATCGTTACCATGCAAACGGTGATGATCACCAAAAACGGATCGTTCTTATTGGTTGTTTGGCGACGATTGAGGTTCCAGAAAAGAAGAAAGGTGCTTCATCAGATCCACTCCAATTTTATTCACCATATGAGCCGGCAGAATGAAGGTAATTTTCTCCACTAATCAACAGTGAATTCTACTTTTTCATTCAATATAACTTTAGTGAAAGCTGCTAATAAGAAGTACATTAATGTGAAATTTTTATAAATCAAATTCATTTCTATACATCGAAAAGCAACGCTACATTCTTGATCAAACATTTTTCATCAAATTGACATAACCAATGCAAAACCGAAATTCAGAACAATATTTCTCATCCTGCTGAAGAGGATGAAAAGAGGATCTAATCCTCACCAAAAAATGTGTAACAACAACGAAACTCCAAACTTGCACTTGATCTCTTATATTCAAAATTTGTCTCTATAACAACATAATTTCAACTGAAATTTTAAGTTAACTTGGTTGATGATAGATGTGATGTAATAGAACTTTTCACGCAGGCTGGTTGAGAGAATTATTACAGAATTCTGTTAATCAATACCTGCAGTTATTAACACGAAAGTAATTGTATATTCCATTCAGCCCTAATATTAGTTGAAATAATTTGTTGGATTCCTCTAGGAATTTCGAGCGACACAGGATGTGCTGGACAGGTACCCTTTGGATTGGAGAAGAACATGTGGTTTTCAGGTATAAACTTAGTTTAATTTTTAACTAATTGTATCGATATTACGATTTTTTCGTGTTATTATTATTATTTTTTGTACGATGAACTGCAGTGCGCAGATGACATAAGGCATGGCATCGCTCAAACGCCATGAGATCGTCCAACCTGAGCCGACCAAAGCTCAT
>NW_025937769.1:0-1710 GCF_000764305.2 Hyalella azteca | reverse complement strand
TATAATATAATATAATATAATATAATATAATATAATATAATATACTGATGAGGACTGACGTGCTTCTGTTGGCTGGTGTTTGTTCGGCCGTCCGGCCACTGACTGCACCATCGTGTGGTATATTATAACATAATATAATATAATAAAATATAGTATTATATAATATAGTATATAATAAAGGATATTCCCATAATGATATTCCTGCCTCGGTCAGCTCGGGGACCTGAAGGACGAGACGGCGTGGGCGTTCAGCCGCACCACCTCCTACGACCCTGCGACTCGAGTGAGTGTTGCAACACAGCTCTTATTTAACTACTTTAAATGCTTTACAAATTATTTGTATGTTAGTTAGTACAGTAGATTAACTACTTTAAATGCTTCATTTGTAAGTTAGTTAGTACAGTATATTAACTACTTTAAATGCTCCATAAATTATTTGTAAGTTGTAATAGAATAACTACTCTAAATGTATCACAAATTATTTGTAAGTCAGTTAGTAAAGTAGATTAACTACTTTAAATGCTTCATAAATTATTTGTAAATTAGTTGGTAAAGTAGATTAACTACTTTAAATGCTTCACAAACTATTTGTAAGCCAGTTAGTACAGTAGATTAACTAGCCGCTGTTACTAGCGCCTCAAATCGAGCTGTGCTTGACAATTAGACATCGGGAAATTATACGCAATTTCTTAAGATATTGTAAAGCGAAAATTCTAATACGCTGTCATCTTATCACCAAACAGCGAGTGTCAAATGACTGCATGATGGTACGCAAATTGAATACAAATGTGAAATAAATTTTGATCTAAAGATAATAGAACTCAAGTCGGTATTTTAAAATGACATAATGAGCATCATGTTCGCATGTATTTATACTGTAATTCATGGTGTAAAAATGAGGAGCAAGAAATTTGGTCCTAATACATTAGGCAACAGCACGAATTTAGAAATCATCATTTAATAATGAAATTGAATAAAAACAGACATGTTAGGCGTCTACCGTTGGCCAAATGCACTTTTATTCAGGAGAAAAATATCATATTTCAAACAATTACATTCTAATGTTCAACACAAATTTTCAGAATAAAAGATTAAATAAGATAACTCTTGCCCTCGACTTCCATTGCAGATGCATTCTTGTATCCGGATCTAAAAACACAATTTTACTGTTAAACATAAATCGAATTTAACTTAAATAGAATTTTAACAATGAAGAAAACGGATAATTTGGTCACAAGGTTATCTTGCACCTGAACTCGTAAAGTGATCGAGACACGAATATTTTCGCAATATTCCGGGTAGTTGAGGGGAAATCATTATTCTGTTTCTGATTAGTAATTAATAACACCTCAGAAAAACCAAACCTGCTCAAGCCAATCAATTTGTCATTTATGAATGTGAAAACATGAACAATTTGTAGAAAAATGTTACTAAATGTGAAGAAGGTTGAAGGGAACTCCTGAAAATGCATTGAAGAAAATAATTAGCTTCCAAAAATTCAATTTGAATTTGCATTCACAATTGATTGGACGAAAATACGAAATTATTCTCTAACATAAAATAAAGTGATATAATTCAATTAAAAAGCAGCGTTGGTATCGATGAATTATTTGAAATTTCTTCTGATTTCCACTACAATTTCAGGACAAAGTGGAGGCGGCATATACGCAGTTTGGCATCGATGTCACCCAGTTCCACATCACGCCGCAA
>NW_025937768.1:0-1101 GCF_000764305.2 Hyalella azteca | reverse complement strand
GTAATTTCACAAGATTCCATTTCGGCGCTTATTTCGCTCCGGCAACCGGAACCTAAATATTAAGCGGACATAGAGCTTCTAATTTACACCGTAACAAGTATTTATGGCGTCCTTGTGCCAGCGGCTGACAGGAATAAAAGTTTCGATAGGGTATACCCGAGTTTGCTGTCGTGACTCGTGAGGGCTGACTATCTTACGTCTGGCCGGCGGGGTGCCGCAGGAATGTCGTGCGAGCGCAGGCCTATCCCGCTGCATCACACTACAGCCTTGCGCAAGCGCACATGCCGTTAATGAGTAGTAGTAGAATGGTTTGCCAGCGCTTCAGCTATCAAGCTATTTCGCGCTGGAGGTCAAAATGTAACATCGCCAGCGAGGCGGAAGGTCTCAATTATTCAAAGTCTCAAATTATTCGTCACCCACAAGGAGCGGAAGGTCTCAATATTGTCCAGCCCGCTGAAGCTGGTTCGGAAGAAGCAGCGTTAGCATCTCAAAGAGACGAAGTGACAAGGAGGGACAGATGAAAAGCAACAGAAACGAAGACACTCGAATAAGAGGTCGCTTACACAGGACGTCGGCCGCCCGCACGAGAGGGACAGAGAAGGGAAATGTAATAAATCCTACCTACATAATAACTTAATGTAAGGAATCCTACCTACATAATAACTTAATGTAAGGAACACTACCTACATAATAACTTAATGTAAGGAATCCTACCTACATAATAACTTAACCCTACAACTGAGGCCTGCAGTCAGGCACCGCGAGCTTAGCGGTGGGGCGCTCAGGAACAATCCCCCTAGGAGCGCGAAATCCCACAGGATTTCTGACGAGCACAGACACGCGTCGAAGGTTCCCCTTGAGGGGGATGCCATTAATAAACTTTGACTACTACCAGCAAACTCTCTGCTATATACAGCGCGACCACAAAGAAATAATCATAATACATTATGATGTGCTGTCTATTGCAGCCTTTTTATTTTACCATTTTATTTATTTTACTTATCCGGATAAAGGACGTAATTATGCTAATTTTTTTGAGTAAAACAGTACTGTAGGCTTTGGAACAGATTTCCTCAAATAAATCACATATTTTTTAACCTA